>NC_091391.1:4405718-4440718 GCF_038502225.1 Cherax quadricarinatus
ATTAGGGAAGTTGATAGGGTCTGCATGTTGCCACTGAGGTCTGTACATTGCACATGCTAGTACAGAGGTACTAGTGTTTATACAGAGCTTGAAGAACATCATTTCAAGATGTGTAGGGGTGGCAACATCTATGTGCTGGGCATGAACACTTTTAGAGAAGCACACAGCAACACCACCTCCTTGCCCTTGCCTCTCTCTTCTCATCCATGAGGTGTAGCCAGCAATTCTTGCAAAATTTTCTGGAGTCCTGTCATCCAAAAATGTTTCAACAACAGCTATCATGTCGGGACGTCGAGTGTTCACAAAGCTATGTGTGAGCTCTCCAACATTAGTAATGAAACCTCTAATGTTGGCCGACAGGATGCTGATAGACTGGCTCCTCATGATGAAGTGGTCAGCTTGAGGTGGTGGGTGTGTAGGGAATGTAAGGTGCCTGCCCTTGAGAGAGGTAGGGTACTGAGGCAGCTGCAGGGATGTAGGTCTGTGGTCTTGTATAAGGCCCAATCCCACCTGATGGGCTGGGATAGGAGTAGCTAAGTGGGTGACGTGTGAGAGTGTTTACCAATTCAGAGATCCTGCTGGTTTGTTCTGAGAACAGGTCTCTAAACAGGTGGCCCTGTCTGTCAAGTTCCTTTTTCTTCCGACACTGGTCCTCCTTATGTCCTTTCTTGTAGCAGTAGTTACACCTGGTATCTCGCAGGCAGTTGTTGGCAGAGTGCCCCTTCCGGTGACAGCGAGAGCACAGCCTAGGTGCCTGGGAGGGTGGACTAGGATTTGTTGTACCTCCTGTGTTTCAGCAGATTTGTCCTCGGATTCTGCCGCTGGAACTGTGTTAGTGGAGGGTGAGACGGCTGTAGATGCTCCTTCCTCCACCACGTCCTCCTCCACGTCCTCTACCCCCGCCCTCTACCAGTTCTGACAGATGTGTCCCTGCTGTTAGCAGTCGGCGTAGCAGGTGATCAGGTGCAGTGATAGTTCCCTGATCACTAACTGCACCGTTCTCTGGTGGAGAAACTCCTGGCTCAGAGCTGTCGAGCACTACTACCAGATTCTAGAATAGTATCGGCAGGTGTGCTGACAGGTGTAGGATCAGGGATGGTATGTGCACTGTCAAGTAGACTGGCAGTGGCTGAAGCAGAGATGTCAGGTGTTGAATTAACAGATCCAAGGCTTCCCACGTTGCTGGGAAGAGGATTTGTTCCCTCTGTGGTGGTCAGAGGAATTGTGTTAGTATTCCCAAAGGTAGTGTTTTGAACTCTGTCAGTCTGTGGACCTTAGCGATGACAGAATTCCACCAGATGTTTACCCCTGAGTTAAGCTCAGTGTGGGACTTCCAGTCTTTGTCAATAGTGTCACCATCAGCTGAGCAACTTGCGTCACTTGATGTAGGCTTGCACTGGCCTTCTACAATAGCTTGTAGGTTATCTAATGATTTGAGGAGCTCATGAAGTGCTTCCCTGTGATGGATTATCTTAGCTGCAACTTTCACAACACAGCCCAAGAGGGCAGTCTTGATCTTTGGACAGGAGTCCCTGAGGTAGGACTTCTGAACCTTCCTCCTGTAGCTCCAGGCTTGTATCCACATATACCACAGGATTATGGATATCCTTAAATTTTCTGAAATTTTCAACCTGGCTGCAACAAAATTCTTCTTCTGGAGTGCAATCTGTGTGGCAGTAGTTGGAACAAGTAGGCTCTTTACATCCAAGAAGATCTTTGTCCCTTGTGGTATACCCACAAACACTGCAGTATCTACTGGGACAATAGCCAGATAGCGTAGATAATCTTGCTATTTTGCGGTGTGAAGTCATCCCAGAGGAGGCTTGTATAATTTGAAGTTCACAGGAGAGAGAGGGTGGGTGGTGATACGTGGGTGGGGTGGTGTGGGTGGGTGGGGGTGTTTATAGCCGGTGGGTAGTGAGGGCGGGCGGCAGTGGGCCATAGGCTGGAAGTGTTGCCTTCTCACTATCACTTAATAAACACTGTTTATGCTGTCCACTTTTCCACTAAAGGAAGATGTTACACAAATCACTGTGTTGCATTGTACCAGCCACGTTGTTATAAAGCACCAGATGCTAGTACATAGCACAAAACACACATAATATTAGACCGCACTCTGAAGGCAATAAGTAGAAGCACTCCTAAGGCCTGCCAGTCCCCTCACACCATGCCTTCAACATACCACACTTAATATCACTGATATTGCTTATATTCACTTCAGTGGAGGAGTTGGCTTACTTGTACTAATGTGTTGTAAGTAGTACTACGTCACTGAACAGTTTTTATCCTCACCAACTCTCTCTCTCTCTCTCTCTCTCTCTCTCTCTCTCTCTCTCTCTCTCTCTCTCACTCTCTCTCTTTCTTTCTTTCTTTCTTTCTTTCTTTTTTTTTTTTTTTTTTTTTTTTTTTTTTTTTTTTTTTTTTTTTCTTTCTTTCTTTCTTTCGACAGGGTTTGGCACGGTTAAGGATCCCTAGCTTTATTGACAGCTATTTACAGGTTAAGGATTCCCTAACTTTGTTGGCAAAGCTAAGAGCTGTTACCTACATCAGCTCATTTGAAAGCATTTTTGTTATGAGACATACAAGTAGGGAACAGGATGAAGTTGGAGCCATCTGTGGGCCAGCATTTTCATTTGATCAACTGACGTTATCTCGTTGACATCATTATGCTGTGCAGAATGTGTTCCATACTCGAGTCATCCTGGGTATGTATGATCTCAGATGGAGTGATGTTCTGGAGAAGGGTACAGCCAGAGTGAAGTTGCTGCTTTCTGCCCGCCTTGTGGCATAAAAGCTTGTTTCACGCTGTCCTCGAAGTGGATCCAAGTGTGGTATTTTGACAATATTGGCCTTGTACATAACAGTAAGGCCACCCACATCCCTCCTATGTTGAAGGCTCTGCTGAAATGACAGATCTATCCAGGATGGGTCCAGGCGAGAGATGACGTCTTGCTCTGTTCTCTACTCTGTCAAGCAGTCGAGATGAGAGGGGGGCAGGCAAACCAAGAAAGTGGAGCATACTCAAGGTGTGAGCGTACTTGTGCCTCGTACAGGATCTTGCAACCCCTACTGTCAAGCAGATGCGAGATACGGCGAAGTGCTGTAAGCTTCCTGGCTGCCTTGTTTGCAAGATTTACAACATGGTTCTTCATGGTTAGTTTGGAGTCAAATTTCACCCCAAGGATATCAACTTCTCCAGGTGCCAACATCGTCCCATTCATCCTTACTACTGCGCCAGCATTACCATCATGGTGCCTAGAGACGAACATCATTTGCGTTTTTCAGGTGCAAATGTTACTTGCCATCTATTTCCCCAAGCTGATATAGCTCTCAGCTGGTGATTGATGTAGCTTAGAGCAGCTGGCATTTCTTCTCTTGGATAAGTGAATGTCAGTGTACAGTCGTCTGCATATGCATGTGATTCTGGGATGAGATGAAGAAGGTCGTTGAAGTAGACATTCCATAACAGTGGACCCAGCACACTTCCTTGTGGGCGCTTGCCCCAATAGGATGCCTTGCTGATTCCGTTCCATTGAGGACTACACTTAGAGATCTACCATGAAGGTAATCACTGAGGAGACATAGCGTAGAGCCTGCAATTCCCAGTGCTTGAAGTTTTGCTAAGAGGCCCTGGTGCCACACCGGTCGAAAGCGCCAGCAATGTCCAGTGCTACCACACAGCTGACTTTGGATTCATCCAGTGACTGGTGCCACTTAGTGGAAGGTTTAACAACAGATCAGCAGCGAGGTAACCTTTCCTGAAGCCATATTGACGATCACAAAGTAGTGAGTGGTAGTCAAAAAAATCTGTCATTTGTCTTGAGATTATTGTCTCAAGGATCTTACCAGTGATTGACAGGAGTGACACTGGTCTGTAGTTGCTGATTTCTGCTCTGCTCTTCTTTTTGTGAACAGGGACTACATTTGCCTCTTTCCATGGAGGAGGGCCATTTACACTGTACTAGGCAGTGCTGAAAGATGCAGTTAGAGGTGCTGCTAGCTGGTCTGCACATCTTCTCAACAATCTTGGGCTCAACTTGTCATGGGCCTCCCACAGCCTTTTCTTGGTCAAGTGATTTAAGAAGGAAATGCACCTCCTCCTGCCTTATTGTCACCACTGACAGTTTTGACACAGTTCTTGCAGCTAGCCAAGGAGGGTCCCTTGCTGGATCAGGAACTTGCATTTTGGTAGCAAAGTGTTCAGCAAAGAGGTCCGCCTTCTCTTGACTACTAGTAGAGGTGGTCCCATCCTGTCGATTTAGAGGTGGAATAAGTTCATCAGGCAGATAACCTTGTCTGTCCTTGACCAGGGACTCTCTTTCTTTCTTTCTTTCTTTCTTTCTTTCTTTCTCTCTCTCTCTCTCTCTCTCTCTCTCTCTCTCTCTCTCTCTCTCTCTCTTTCTTTCTTTCTTTCTTTCTTTCTTTCTTTCTTTCTTTCTTTCTTTCTTTCTCTCTCTCTCTCTCTCTCTCTCTCTCTCTCTCTCTCTCTCTCTCTCTCTCTCTCTCTCTTTCTTTCTTTCTTTCTTTCTTTCTTTCTTTCTTTCTTTCTTTCTTTCTCTCTCTCTCTCTCTCTCTCTCTCTCTCTCTCTCTCTATCTCTCTCTCTCTTTCTTTCTTTCTTTCTTTCTTTCTTTCTTTCTTTCTTTCTTTCTCTCTCTCTCTCTCTCTCTTTCTTTCTTTCTTTCTTCTTTCTTTCTTTCTTTCTCTCTCTCTCTCTCTCTCTCTCTCTCTCTCTCTCTCTCTCTCTCTCTCTCTCTCTCTCTTTCTTTCTTTCTTTCTCTTTCTCTCTCTCTCTCTCTCTCTCTCTCTCTCTCTCTCTCTCTCTCTCTCTCTCTCTCTCTCTCTCTCTCTCTCTCTCTCTCTCTCTCTCTCTCTGTACACGTTATGTACTTTATGCACATTTTGTACATCAGGTTACAATTACTGTATAAAGTTTGTACTCTGTCTGCTGAAGACGTTCTCGACTGCTGCATCTCCATGATCCCCGTTGCAGATGTTTCGGACAGATGTGTCACTGGATAAGACACTTGTGCAACACCTGGGTACCTTTCGCCAACCAGTGACTTTCCCGGTAAGTCGCTGTTGAACAGTCCTGGGCCCCAGACACTTACTGTGTTTTCTGTTAGTGTACCAGTGACTTCACTACTTTTCACTGGGGGTATGTTGCATCACCTGCCAAGTCTTTTGCTTTCGTAGGGAGTGATTTCTGTATGCAGATTAGGGACCAGTCCCTCCAGGATCTTCCAGGTGTAGATTATGATGTATCTCTCTCGCCTGCGCTCCAGTGAGTACAAGTCAAGTGCTTTCAGGCGCTCCCAGTAGTTAAGGTGTTTGATGGAACTTATATGTGCAGTAAAGGTTCTCTGTACATTCTCTAGCTCTGCAATTTCACCTGCCATGAATGGAGATGTTAATGTGCAGCAGTATTCCAGCTTAGAGAGAACAAGTGATTTAAAAAGGATCATCATTAGCTTAGCATCTCTTGTCTTGAATGTTCTCATTATCCATCCTATCAGTTTCCTCGCAGATGTGATAGTGGCATTGTTGTGGTCCTTGAAGGTGAGATCCTCAGACATTACCACTCCCAGGTCCTTCACATTACTTTTATGCTCCATTGTGTAGAGTTTGTAGTATACTAAGTTCTAGTTATTATTTAATCCAGTTTTCCATTTGTTTTCATTGAACATTGTTCTCCGTTGGCCATTGGAAAACTTGGTTTATATCTTCTTGGAGATTTACCGTGTCCTCAATGGATGACTCTCTCATCCAGAACCTAGTATCGTCAGACCACTTAAAGGTATCCCCCCGGAGCTACCTATCTATCCCTGGCCTTAGCTGCGTGATCTTTATACATCATCAGGTAAGAAGCCTACGTAGGTGCTTGGAATGTCTCTCTTCCTACCGGCTGATAGTACTAATTGACTCAGGTTAGTCGTATTTATGGTAGTGACCTGGTGAGTAAGCAGACCTGACACTCGTCTCACCATGTAACCAGGTAATCCTTATTGAGAATCAAGCAACACAAATCGCGAAATATTTTTAATAAATATCAACATTGTACTTAAGATTTAAACGAAATATTTCGGAACAGTTTTAATCCAGTGAAATTTGAAGGATGTTTTGACGATACTGCTGGTCCAGACACGCGTCCCTGTATGCAAATGAGGGCAGCCACGGGAAAGAAGGAGTGGGAGACAGAGAATAAAGATGGTGTATGATAAATAAGGCTGTCAAGAAGTGGATAAGACGCACAGTGTTATTAAGGAAGGAAGGGAATGAAGCAGAGATGGAGAAGCGATCTAAAAGTTAAGAAAGGGAGGAGGAGGAGTAGAATGGGAAGTGGGAGAAAGCTAGAAGAGGAGAGGAGAGAAAGCAAAAAGAATGAAGGAAGGACATAGAGAGGGATGGAGGGAATAAGATAGATAATGTGAGAGTATATTGCAAGGAGTTTCTTGTAGTTGCATATTGCCACTTCAAAAATGAAGTCTGTTGATGTCACTGGTGCAGGAGTAAGTATGTTGATGTCACTTGTAAAGGAGTATGTTGATGTTGCTGATACAGGAGTAAGTCTGTTGATGTCACTGGTGCAGGAGTAAGTATGTTGATGTCACTTGTAAAGGAGTATGTTGATGTCGCTGATACAGGAATAAGTCTGTTGATGTCACTGGTACAGGAGTAAGTATGTTGATGTCACTTGTAAAGGAGTATGTTGATGTTGCTGATACAGTAGTAAGTCTGTTGATGTCACTGGTACAGGAGTAAGTCTGTTGATGTCACTGGTACAGGAGTATGTTGATGTCACTGTTACAAGAGGAAGTATGTCGATGTCACTATTACTGCTTCTAAAATCACGGAAGCAAGCAGCTTTGATCCGAGGATATGAAGGATGTCATCCAGTTCCTTGGATGAAGAGCCTTTGACCGTCCTCAACGTGCCTCTTTTAAATGGTCTTCATAGATAGACTTGGTCCTACCTCAATAGAAAAATAGTCCAAGTCTATTTCCTTTCCAAACTATGATAGTTCCTGCCCCTTTCCACCCGTCCCAGGATAGAATGAACAGGAATGATTAATGGTATGAGCACCCATAATGAATGGTATGATTTCTTCATTGCTGTGGCCCTGCCCATTATCCTCACCCAGAGGCTGTCCCAGTGGGACCGCTATGACCACTGTGAGTGGTCCCAAAGAATTTTGTACCACTCATAGCCCCTGAAGTGGGTTTTAGGTCTGTGTTTGTTAAGTGGGGAGTTGTTTTTGTACAGGGGAGACAGAGAAGCAGATACTGAGCTCTCTGTGTACAAATATTTTACACACACACACACAAACACACACACACACACACACACACACACACACACACATACACACGCATACACAGGGGAGACATGATAACGACATACAAGATACTGCGGGGAATAGACAAGGTGGACAAAGATAGGATGTTCCAGAGAGGGGACACAGAAACAAGGGGTCACAACTGGAAGCTGAAGACTCAGACGAGTCACAGGGACGTTAGGAAGTATTTCTTCAGTCATAGAGTCGTCAGGAAGTGGAATAGCCTAGCAAGTGAAGTAGTGGAGGCAGGAACCATACATAGTTTTAAGAAGAGGTATGACAAAGCTCTGGAAGCAGAGAGAGAGAGGACCTAGTAGCGATCAGTGAAGAGGCGGAGCCAGGAGCTGAGTCTCGACCCCTGCAACCACAATTAGGTGAGTACACACACACACACACACACACACACACACACACACACACACACACCTCTATATATATATATATATATATATATATATAAATATATATATATATATATATATATATATATATATATATATACACTTATTTTATTGTTTATTATTAAATTATTGTAAACTTGTCTAAAATATATTTAGTTGTATTAAGCTAAATTAAATTACTCTTTTTATAATAAGGTCAGGTAAGTTTTCTAAGGTTCTTTTGGTACAAAATTATTAATTTTTACATTAACATTAATTAAAAAAATATATCTTTAAACGTATAAGAGAAAATTTTACAAAGAATTTTAAATGAGTTCTTGATAATTGACCAATTTTACCTATTCGGCACCACATATACATGACTAACACTTTTGGTAACCCTACACCTTCTAATCACCAAATCACGAATATTCTGACGATATTCTCACCACAAATTGCCCTCAGTCACATCTTTAGTGCCTCTAACCTCCTTGATGTAACGTTTAAAGTCCTTAACTCACACCCATGCAAGTGTTGGTATCAGTCTACTCTGGTACATTCACCCTTAACTCACACCCATGCAAGTGTTGGTATCAGTCTACTCTGGTACATTCACCCTTAACTCACACCCATGCAAGTGTTGGTATCAGTCTATTCTGGTACATTAACCCTTAACTCACACCCATGCAAGTGTTGGTATCAGTCTTCTCTGGTACATTAACCCTTAACTCACACCCATGCAAGTGGTGGTATCAGTCTACTCTGGTACATTCACCCTTAACTCACACCCATGCAAGTGGTGGTATCAGTCTACTCTGGTACATTCACCCTTAACTCACACCCATGCAAGTGGTGGTATCAGTCTACTCTGGTACAATTACCCTTTTGTGTCTATCAATAAAGTTCTTTGTCTCCAGAGATGTCAGAAAGGCAGCCAGGGGACTCTGCTGTCTGCTTGGTTGCTAAGTGCTCACCACTGCTGTCTGCTTGGTTGTTAAATGTCCACCACTGCTGTCTGCTTGGTTGTTAAATGTCCACCACTGCTGTCTGCTTCGTTGTTAAATGTCCACCACTGCTGTCTGCTTGGTTGTTAAATGTCCACCACTGCTGTCTGCTTCGTTGTTAAATGTCCACCACTGCTGTCTGCTTGGTTGTTAAATGTCCACCACTGCTGTCTGCTTGGTTGTTAAATGTCCACCACTGCTGTCTGCTTGGTTGTTAAATGTCCACCACTGCTGTCTGCTTGGTTGTTAAATGTCCACCACTGCTGTCTGCTTCGTTGTTAAATGTCCACCACTGCTGTCTGCTTGGTTGTTAAATGTCCACCACTGCTGTCTGCTTCGTTGTTAAATGTCCACCACTGCTGTCTGCTTGGTTGTTAAATGTCCACCACTGCTGTCTGCTTGGTTGTTAAATGTCCACCACTGCTGTCTGCTTGGTTGTTAAATGTCCACCACTGCTGTCTGCTTCGTTGTTAAATGTCCACCACTGCTGTCTGCTTCGTTGTTAAATGTCCACCACTGCTGTCTGCTTGGTTGTTAAATGTCCACCACTGCTGTCTGCTTGGTTGTTAAATGTCCACCACTGCTGTCTGCTTGGTTGTTAAATGTCCACCACTGCTGTCTGCTTGGTTGTTAAATGTCCACCACTGCTGTCTGCTTCGTTGTTAAATGTCCACCACTGCTGTCTGCTTGGTTGTTAAATGTCCACCACTGCTGTCTGCTTGGTTGTTAAATGTCCTCCACTGCTGTCTGCTTGGTTGTTAAATGTCCGCCACTGCTGTCTGCTTCGTTGTTAAATGTCCGCCACATTAAGTATTGTCATATAGTTTTCCCTAGAGTCTCTCTCTCTCTCTGTCTCTCTCTCTCTCTCTCTCTCTCTGTCTCTCTCTGTCTCTGTCTCTCTCTCTCTGTCTCTCTCTCTCTCTCTCTCTCTCTCTCTCTCTCTCTCTCTCTTTCGACAATGTCCCAGTAAAGTCTGGTATAGCATTAAGACTGACCAAGAGATGAAGGCTAAAAGGCTGAACACCTTCCATCAAGGCTAAGGGTCTGATCCCCCTCGATTAAGGCTAAGGGATTGATCCTCCATTAAGACTAAGGGATTGATCCCCTCCGTCAAGGCTAAGGGACTAATCCCTCCATCAAGGCTAAGGGACTGATCCCTTCCATCAAGGCTAAGGGCTTGATCACTTTCATCAAGGCTAAGGGATTGATCACTCCATCAAGGCTAAGGGACTGATCCCTTCCATCAAGGCTAAGGGCTTGATCACTTTCATCAAGGCTAAGGGACTGATCCCTCCATCAAGGCTAAGGGACTGATCCCTTCCATCAAGGCTAAGGGATTGATCACTTTCATCAAGGCTAAGGGACTGATCCCTTCCATCAAGGCTAAGGGACTGATCACTAGAACATCACTTCTCCACCTCTTCATTGGTCTCCAGAATGGAAGTCACCTCCATATTTAATTAATACTTGCCTGCTACAGGCGAAACGTTTGGTCACTGAAGACGCCCAGGTGTTGCACATGTGTCCTGATTCGTGCCTGCAAGCAAGACACGAATCAGGACACATGTGCAACAAGAGACATTGCAAGTAAGAGACATTTCGCTCTTGACGACTTCAATCCTAAGATCGAAAAGGAGTCAGTGGCGAAAAGTTGTCTTTATTCAATGTACTTACTGTGTATATGTGACTGACTATTGTATTTGTTCGTGTTGTATTTGTTTCGTGTGTTTTTGTAATATACGAACATGGTTAGAACTAACCATACCACGGACGGGATTTGAACCCGCGGTCAGAGTCTCAAAACTCCAGACCGTCGCGTTAGCCACTGGACCGTGGTATGGTTTGTTTGCAATCGTGTCATTACGATTTCGTGAGTCATGGTTATAACTCTGACTATAATTTTTAAAGGGGTGGAGGGGTGAGCCAGTGGAAGGCCTCTGTCAGATGACCAAAAGCTCCAACTGTGTTTGACTAAGACCCGCGTCAGGAAACACTTGTCCTGTTTCCTGACAAACATTACGTAACGTAATGTGTCTTTGGTTTCTTTCCCGGACACAGTGTGTCCACCCACCGTTATTACACAGGGGGACTGACCTCTTCCCACTGTAGTATCACCCCCGGTGTCTGCGGTCCTTGAGTAGCCTCTGGGATGATCTTGACGATACAGAGAGCCTTGAAGTTCTCCCCGAAGTCCATCTTAGCCATTAGACAGCAGGTGATATAATCTCAACACCTGGGTCGACTCTTATCTGTCTTCTGCCTCGCTGCTGCTCTTGTCTCCACGACTCTCTGGATTTGACTCTTCTTGTGTTTCAGGCTAGAACCAGCACCTGTTCTGTAAGGTACTGGCAGTGTTAATGTCGTAGAAAGCAGTGTTGGTACTTGTAGGTTCTATAGACTGATGACCTGACTAGGTTGGGTTATTGGCTTAAGCCGGTAGGAGACTTGGATCTGCCTAGCATGGGCCAGTAGGCCTGTTGCAGTGTTCCTTCTTTCTTATGTTTTCTCTCGGGAGGTGCCACACAATTGTTTGAAACGGACTCACGAAATTGTAATGACACGATTGCAAACAAACCATGCCACGGGTGGGGTTTGAATCCGCGATCAGAGAGTCACAAAACTCCAGACCGTCGCGTTAACCACTGGGCCAGCTAGCCACAATAAGAACATAAGAATAGAGGAACACTGCAGAAGGCCTACTGGCCCATACAAGGTCCTTATCAAAATGACCTCTACCCAAAGCTACCCAAGAATTTACATCCGTCTAGGTTAAGTGTACGTATGAGTAAGACGCTATACAAAACAGAACTAGTTGAAATTAAGACACATGTGGAACATCTGGGTATCTTTATTGTAGACGTTTCTTTTATTGCAGACCAGCGTTCCGTGATTTGCACGTAACTGTGTTATGGTTTCGTCAGTCAACTGAGAAAGTTGATGCAAGGGAATCAGTGGCTGAGAGAGATACAGAAGACACCTCTTACAGTGACTTTGTCTCCGCTTAACTCAAAACTGGGTTCGAGAATGGTGAAGAAGTTGCAGGAAGGAGACGTTTTGCCCACCAGTGGCTTTATCAGTACGGTACAGGGACTAAACAGAAGAGTGGAGAGGTTGAAGATGTAATCAGTCCCGTAGCCTAGCAGGAGGTGTTCAGGTCAGTAGTCCTGATGAATCTGAAGCACAAGTAGGAAGATGTGAGCTTATGTACTGGAGTCAGATGAGGTGCAGCAGCTGAAGGCATTGGCACTGGTAGGTGGGGTCCACTAATGGAAGTAGGTCATACCCAATAGGTCAGGTTCGTTAGAAAACAGGACAAGTGTTTCCTGACGCGGGCCTTAGTCATATGGTGACCCACAGCTGGAGCTTTTGGTCATGCCCATGATTTGGACCAGAGGTAGTACATAGCTGTGGAACATAAAAACATGAAGAGCACTTCAGTAGGCCTACTGGCCCATGTTAGACAGGTCAAAGTCACTTAATGATCTAAGCTACTAGCCTAAGCTACTCAGTTGCAAGTCCTCTGTGTCAAGATTCCATTGAACATTAAAATGGTATAAAATACCGACAGGTTGTTAGGTAAGACACATATGCAACAGTTAGGTATCTTTATTATGAAACGTTTCGCCTACACAGTAGGCTTCTTCAGTCAAGTACAGAAAAGTTGATAGAAGCAGAAGATACTTGAAGACGATGTAATCAGTCCATCACCCTTAAAGTTTTGAGGTGGTCAGTCCCTCAGTCTGGAGAAGAGCATTGTTCCATAGTATGAAACAATACTATGGAACAATGCTCTTCTCCAGACTGAGGGACTGACCACCTCAAAACTTTAAGGGTGATGGACTGATTACATCGTCTTCAAGTATCTTCTGCTTCTATCAACTTTTCTGTACTTGACTGAAGAAGCCTACTGTGTAGGCGAAACGTTTCATAATAAAGATACCTAACTGTTGCATATGTGTCTTACCTAGTCAAGATTCCATGTTGGAATCTTGGTACAGAGATCAACAAATACAGTGGCGTCAGTTCCTTGTATTTGTTGATTATCTGGGTCTCCATGAGACCGGCAACATCACTCCCCTTTAGCTTCAGAATATTGTAGGTAGATATCTACCAACGTAGACGCAAAGGTGTAGTCCCGTGCTATCTGTTTAGAGATAAATGATATAAAGTACCGACACGATAGAAAAATAAACACAAAGTCAGTTTAATGCGATCCTTTTATTGACAACGTTTCGCTCACGCAGTGAACTTTATCAAGTCACAAACAGATGATCTGTTTGTAAACTGACAAAGCCCATTGTGAAGGGGTAAAAGTAAGTCTATCATCTTTCCAGAGTAACAAGGTGACTCCATCTGGACGCTGCTGACTTCGACCAGCCCTCAGAACTTGAGGGAATATCATAATGGTATATAATACCGACAATAAAGATACCTAACTGTTGCACATGCAACTTATTTATGAACTTAGTACCTGAGGTCCCCTTTGTGCTGGGCAACGGACTGTGGAGAGACTTCGCTTGATGTTTTTGACCTCTTCGCATCTAGCGTGCTTCCCTTCCAGGACACAAATCACCCGGGTATTTGTGTATTGTTCCAGTCACAGTGTTATGCCTTTTTGTTCTTACCTTCCGATGTATGACAGAAGAGACCTTGTAGTCAAAAGTGACCAGCTGACTCCCTGCCGCAAATGAGTGTTCGGGGAGTATGGGAGAGTCTAGGCTAATGACTTGAGGGTCTAGACGAGTACTGAAGGAGGAAATGAGGACAGCCGAAAGGAAATCTCTGGAATGCGGTGCCTTCGCTAGGAGAAGAGTTTTGTCCTTTCCTGGGGTGCTGTTGAGCATTGTGTGGATGATTTTCTCCACGATGGGTCTATCCCAGTGGAACTACTTGCGATCTCTTGGAGGATCTGGTATACTTGAAGAGTCTGCAAGGCTCACTGCGTGGATGCTTCGATGAACTTCGGATCGTGAGCTCCTATCGCACCTCTCCAGCGTTCAGGATCAGTCACCTTAACTAGTTCACTGGAAGCCATACACGAGGAGGGAAATGCAGGTAATGTTACCTGCGTTGCCTTGCTAACCCCCATACCTCCCAGTCGCACTGGAAGAGTTGCTGGATCCCATTGGTGATCTTCTAGTGATAGAAGATAAATTCACTGAGTGCTGGGTTGTCGAAGGAAGGTGCGCACTTCTAGAACTAAGTTAGTTTTGGCAGAGCTAGACACTTTGTAAAGAGATATTGGGCATCATGGGCATCCAGATCACTTATTCTCTCCCCCAGCCTCTTCAGGTCATTAAGTTTGTCTTCAAGAACTGTGTCGATGGCCTGATGACCCAGCGGTGCTCCCAGTAGGATGCTCTTGGAGGGAAGGAGGTGGTAGTCGAGGCTTCTAGTAGGATTACATGCTCTGCTGTGATTATTATCTGGGCAATAGAGACGAGTTCAGACTTCAAAGGATTGAGGACGTGTCTGTGACTTCACCAGCCGAAAATCAGCTACTAACCACTCTTCCTGCCTGCCAGAGTACCAGCATCCAGGTACCATATACGGAGTTCACTGCGCAAGCTCATTGTGAGCTCTTTTACCACTCTACAGAAGAGGAATAGAGCAAGTGGATCTCCCTGTTGAACGCCCTCAGATGAGGTGGTTTCCCCGTCTCTCTTTACGCAAGGGTTTAAAAGGTTAGATTAAGGGTTCCTAACGTTATTTACAGCTCATGTTGAAGTCTTCATATTACTGAGATACGCAAGTGAGGAACAGCATAGAGCCGGAGCCATCTGTAGGCCAGGAATTTCCTTTGATAAACTGATTTTATTTCGCTGATGTCATTATGCTCTCTCTCTCTCTCTCTCTCTCTCTCTCTCTCTCTCTCTCTCTCTCTCTCTCTCTCTCTCTCTCTCTCTCTCTCTCTCTCTCTCTCTCTCTCTGGGGAAGGAGATAAACGTAATGGAACTCCCTCGTAGGTAAGATCTTCTGGTAAAAGGTGCCATAAGCGCCCGAAGCTCATTGTTGACCTTCGACCGATCATCTCCGTAGGTAACTCCGTTATGGGTGGACCCCGTTATGGGTGACCCCCGTCATGGGTGACCCCCGTTAGGGGTGACACCCGTTATGGGTGACCCCATTGTGGGTGACCCCGGTTTATGGGTGACCCCCGGTTATGGGTGACCCCGGTTATGGGTGACCCCCGTTATGGGTGACCCCCGTTATGGGTGGCCCCCGTTATGGGTGACCCCGTTATGGGTGACCCCGTTATGGGTGACCCCCTAATGGGTGACCCCATTATGGGTGACCCCCTAATGGGTGACCCCCCGTTATGGATGAAATCCGTTATGGGTGACCCCCCGTTATTTGAGTACTGTGTTGTGAGTGGTGTGTTGTAGGTGGTGTGTTGTGGATGGTGTGTTGTGGATGGTGTGTTGTGGGTGGTGTGTTGTGGGTGGTGTGTTGTGGGTGGTGTGTTGTGGGTGGTGTGTTGTGGGTGGTGTGTTGTCTTGAGTAATGTGTTGTGAGTTGTGTTGTGGGTGGTGTCTTATGAATAATGTGTTGTGGGTGGTGTGTTGTGGGTGGTGTCTTGTGAGTAATATGTTGTGAGTGGTGTGTTGTGAGTAATGTGTTGAGTGGTGTGTTGTCTTGTGAGTAATGTGTTGTGGGTGGTGTCTTGTGAGTAATGTGTTGTGGGTGGTGTGTTGTGGGTGGTGTCTTGTGAGTAATGTGTTGTGGGTGGTGTGTTGTGGGTGGTGTGTTGTGGGTGGTGTCTTGTGAGTAATGTGTTGTGGGTGGTGTCTTGTGGGTGGTGTCTTGTGAGTAATGTGTTGTGGGAGGTGTCTTGTGGGTGGTGTCTTGTGAGTAATGTGTTGTGGGTGGTGTCTTGTGGGTGGTGTCTTGTGAGTAATGTGTTGTGGGTGGTGTCTTGTGGGTGGTGTCTTGTGAGTAATGTGTTGTGGGTGGTGTGTTGTGGGTGGTGTCTTGTGAGTAATGTGTTGTGGGTGGTGTGTTGTGGGTGGTGTCTTGTGAGTAATGTGTTATGGGTGGTGTCTTGTGAGTAATGTGTTGTGGGTGGTGTCTTGTGGGTGGTGTCTTGTGAGTAATGTGTTGTGGGTGGTGTGTTGTGGGTGGTGTCTTGTGAGTAATGTGTTGTGGGTGGTGTGTTGTGGGTGGTGTGTTGTGGGTGGTGTCTTGTGAGTAATGTGTTGTGGGTGGTGTGTTGTGGGTGGTGTGTTGTGGGTGGTGTCTTGTGAGTAATGTGTTGTGGGTGGTGTCTTGTGGGTGGTGTCTTGTGAGTAATGTGTTGTGGGTGGTGTCTTGTGGGTGGTGTCTTGTGAGTAATGTGTTGTGGGTGGTGTGTTGTGGGTGGTGTCTTTTGAGTAATGTGTTGTGGGTGGTGTGTTGTGGGTGGTGTCTTGTGAGTAATGTGTTGTGGGTGGTGTCTTGTGAGTAATGTGTTGTGGGTGGTGTCTTGTGGGTGGTGTCTTGTGAGTAATGTGTTGTGGGTGGTGTGTTGTGGGTGGTGTCTTGTGAGTAATGTGTTGTGGGTGGTGTCTTGTGGGTGGTGTCTTGTGAGTAATGTGTTGTGGGTGGTGTCTTGTGGGTGGTGTCTTGTGAGTAATGTGTTGTGGGTGGTGTCTTGTGGGTGGTGTCTTGTGAGTAATGTGTTGTGAGTGGTGTCTTGTGGGTGGTGTCTTGTGAGTAATGTGTTGTGGGTGGTGTGTTGTGGGTGGTGTCTTGTGAGTAATGTGTTGTGGGTGGTGTGTTGTGGGTGGTGTCTTGTGAGTAATATGTTGTGGGTGGTGTGTTGTGGGTGGTGTGTTGTGGGTGGTGTCTTGTGAGTAATGTGTTGTGGGTGGTGTCTTGTGGGTGGTGTCTTGTGAGTAATGTGTTGTGGGTGGTGTCTTGTCGGTGGTGTCTTGTGAGTAATGTGTTGTGGGTGGTGTGTTGTGGGTGGTGTCTTGTGAGTAATGTGTTGTGGGTGGTGTGTTGTGGGTGGTGTCTTGTGAGTAATGTGTTGTGGGTGGTGTGTTGTGGGTTGTGTCTTGTGAGTAATGTGTTGTGGGTGGTGTGTTGTGGGTGGTGTGTTGTGGGTGGTGTGTTGTGGGTGGTGTGTTGTGGGTGGTGTGTTGCGGGTTGTGTGTTGTGAGTAATGTGTTGTGGGTGGTGTGTTGTGGGTGGTGTCTTGTGAGTAATGTGTTGTGGGTGGTGTGTTGTGGGTGGTGTGTTGTGGGTGGTGTGTTGCGGGTGGTGTGTTGTGAGTGGTGTGTTGTGGGTGGTGTATTGTGAGTAATGTGTTGTGGGTGGTGTGTTCTGGGTGGTGTTTTATGAGTAATGTGTTGTGGGTGGTGTGTTGTGGGTGGTGTGTTGTGGGTGGTGTGTTGTGGGTGGTGTGTTGTGGGTGGTGTCTTGTGGGTGGTGTCTTGTGAGTAATGTGTTGTGGGTGGTGTCTTGTGAGTAATGTGTTGTGGGTGGTGTCTTGTGGGTGGTATCTTGTGGGCGGTGTCTTGTGGGTTGTGTATTGTGGGTGGTGTGTTGTGGGTGGTGTGTTGTGAGTAATGTGTTGAGTGGTGTCTTGTGGGTGTTGTCTTGTGAGTAATGTGTTGTGGGTGGTGTCTTGTGGGTGGTGTCTTGTGAGTAATGTGTTGTGGGTGGTGTGTTGTGGGTGGTATCTTGTGGGCGGTGTATTGCGGATGGTGTGTTGTGGGTGGTGTGTTGTGGGTGGTGTCTTGTGAGTAATGTGTTGTGAGTGGTGTGTTGTGGGTGGTGTGTTGTGGGTGGTGTGTTGTGGGTGGTGTGTTGTGGGTGGTGTGTTGTGGGTGGTGTCTTGTGGGCGGTGTATTGTGGGTGGTGTGTTGTGGGTGGTGTGTTGTGAGTAATGTGTTGAGTGGTGTCTTGTGGGTGGTGTCTTGTGAGTAATGTGTTGTGGGTGGTGTCTTGTGAGTAATGTGTTGTGGGTGGTGTGTTGTGGGTGGTATCTTGTGGGCGGTGTCTTGTGGGTTGTGTATTGTGGGTGGTGTGTTGTGGGTGGTGTGTTGTGAGTAATGTGTTGAGTGGTGTCTTGTGGGTGTTGTCTTGTGAGTAATGTGTTGTGGGTGGTGTCTTGTGGGTGGTGTCTTGTGAGTAATGTGTTGTGGGTGGTGTGTTGTGGGTGGTGTCTTGTGAGTAATGTGTTGTGGGTGGTGTCTTGTGGGTGGTGTCTTGTGAGTAATGTGTTGTGGGTGGTGTGTTGTGGGTGGAGTCTTGTGAGTAATGTGTTGTGGGTGGTGTCTTGTGGATGGTGTCTTGTGAGTAATGTGTTGTGAGTGGTGTCTTGTGGGTGGTGTCTTGTGAGTAATGTGTTGTGGGTGGTGTGTTGTGGGTGGTGTCTTGTGAGTAATGTGTTGTGGGTGGTGTGTTGTGGGTGGTGTCTTGTGAGTAATATGTTGTGGGTGGTGTGTTGTGGGTGGTGTGTTGTGGGTGGTGTCTTGTGAGTAATGTGTTGTGGGTGGTGTCTTGTGGGTGGTGTCTTGTGAGTAATGTGTTGTGGGTGGTGTCTTGTCGGTGGTGTCTTGTGAGTAATGTGTTGTGGGTGGTGTCTTGTCGGTGGTGTCTTGTGAGTAATGTGTTGTGGGTGGTGTGTTGTGGGTGGTGTCTTGAGTAATGTGTTGTGGGTGGTGTGTTGTGGGTGGTGTCTTGTGAGTAATGTGTTGTGGGTGGTGTGTTGTGGGTTGTGTCTTGTGAGTAATGTGTTGTGGGTGGTGTGTTGTGGGTGGTGTGTTGTGGGTGGTGTGTTGTGGGTGGTGTGTTGTGGGTGGTGTGTTGCGGGTTGTGTGTTGTGAGTAATGTGTTGTGGGTGGTGTGTTGTGGGTGGTGTCTTGTGAGTAATGTGTTGTGGGTGGTGTGTTGCGGGTGGTGTGTTGTGGGTGGTGTGTTGTGGGTGGTGTGTTGCGGGTGGTGTGTTGTGAGTGGTGTGTTGTGGGTGGTGTATTGTGAGTAATGTGTTGTGGGTGGTGTGTTCTGGGTGGTGTTTTATGAGTAATGTGTTGTGGGTGGTGTGTTGTGGGTGGTGTGTTGTGGGTGGTGTGTTGTGGGTGGTGTGTTGTGGGTGGTGTGTTGTGGGTGGTGTGTTGTGGGCGGTGTATTGTGGGTGGTGTGTTGTGGGTGGTGTGTTGTGAGTAATGTGTTGAGTGGTGTCTTGTGGGTGGTGTCTTGTGAGTAATGTGTTGTGGGTGGTGTCTTGTGAGTAATGTGTTGTGGGTGGTGTGTTGTGGGTGGTGTGTTGTGGGTGGTGTCTTGTGGGTTGTGTATTGTGGGTGGTGTGTTGTGGGTGGTGTGTTGTGAGTAATGTGTTGAGTGGTGTCTTGTGGGTGTTGTCTTGTGAGTAATGTGTTGTGGGTGGTGTCTTGTGGGTGGTGTCTTGTGAGTAATGTGTTGTGGGTGGTGTGTTGTGGGTGGTATCTTGTGGGCGGTGTATTGCGGATGGTGTGTTGTGGGTGGTGTCTTGTGGGTGGTGTCTTGTGAGTAATGTGTTGTGGGTGGTGTGTTTTGGGTGGTGTGTTGTGGGTGGTGTGTTGTGGGTGGAGTGTTGTGGGTGGTGTGTTGTGGGTGGTGTGTTGTGTGTTGTGAGTGGTGTGTTGTGGGAGGTGTGTTGATGGTGGTGTGTTGTGAGTAGTGTGTTGTGGGTGGTGTGTTGTGGGTGGTGTGTTGTGGGTGGTGTGTTGTGGGTGGTGTGTTGTAGGTGGTGTGTTGTGGGTGGTGTGTTGTGGGTGGTGTGTTGTGAGTAATGTGTTGTGGGTGGTGTGTTGTGGGTGGTGTGTTTTGGGTGGTGTGTTGTGGGTGGTGTGTTGTGGGTGGTGTGTTGTCGGTGGTGTGTTGTGGGTGGTGTGTTGTGAGTAATGTGTTGTGGGTGGTGTGTTGTCGGTGGTGTGTTGTGGGTGGTGTGTTGTGAGTAATGTGTTGTGGGTGGTGTGTTGTGAGTAATGTGTTGTGGGTGGTGTGTTGTGAGTGGTGTGTTGTGGGTGGTGTGTTGTGGGTGGTGTGTTTTGGGTGGTGTGTTGTGGGTGGTGTGTTGTGGGTGGTGTGTTGTCGGTGGTGTGTTGTGGGTGGTGTGTTGTGGGTGGTGTGTTGTCGGTGGTGTGTTGTGGGTGGTGTGTTGTCGGTGGTGTGTTGTCGGTGGTGTGTTGTGGGTGGTGTGTTGTGGGTGGTGTGTTGTGGGTGGTGTGTTGTGGGTGGTGTGTTGTGGGTGGTGTGTTGTGGGTGGTGTGTTGTGGGTGGTGTGTTGTGGGTGGTGTGTTGTCGGTGGTGTGTTGTGGGTGGTGTGTTGTGGGTGGTGTGTTGTGAGTAATGTGTTGTGGGTGGTGTGTTGTGGGTGGTGTGTTGTCGGTGGTGTGTTGTGAGTAATGTGTTGTGGGTGGTGTGTTGTGGGTGGTGTGTTTTGGGTGGTGTGTTGTGAGTGGTGTGTTGTAGGTGGTGTGTTGTGGGTGGTGTGTTGTGGGTGGTGTGTTGTGGGTGGTGTGTTGTGAGTAATGTGTTGTGGGTGGTGTGTTGTGGGTGGTGTGTTGTGAGTAATGTGTTGTGGGTGGTGTGTTGTGGGTGGTGTGTTTTGGGTGGTGTGTTGTGAGTGGTGTGTTGTAGGTGGTGTGTTGTGGGTGGTGTGTTGTGGGTGGTGTGTTGTGGGTGGTGTGTTGTAGGTGGTGTGTTGTGGGTGGTGTGGTGTGAGTAATGTGTTGTGGGTGGTGTGTTGTGGGTGATGTGTTGTGGGTGGTTTGTTGTGGGTGGTGTGTTTTGAGTAATGTGTTGTGGGTGGTGTGTTGTGGGTGGTGTGCTGTGGGTGGTGTGTTGTCGGTGGTGTGTTGTGGGTGGTGTGTTGTGGGTGGTGTGCTGTGGGTGGTGTGCTGTGGGTGGTGTGTTGTGGGTGGTGTGTTGTGGGTGGTGTGTTGTGAGTAGTGTGTTGTGAGTAGTGTGTTGTGGGTGGTGTGTTGTGGGTGGTGTGTTGTGGGTGGTGTGTTGTGGGTGGTGTGTTGTGGGTGGTTTGTTGTGGGTGGTGTGTTGTGAGTAATGTGTTGTGGGTGGTGTGTTGTGGGTGGTGTGTTGTGGGTGGTGTGTTGTGGGTGGTGTGTTGTGGGTGGTGTGTTGTGGGTGGTGTGTTGTGGGTGGTGTGTTGTGGGTGGTGTGTTGTGGGTGGTGTGTTGTGGGTGGTGTGTTGTGGATGGTGTGTTGTGGGTGGTGTGTTGTGGGTGGTGTGTTGTGGGTGGTGTGTTGTGGGTGGTGTGTTGTGATTGGTGTGTTGTGGGTGGTGTGTTGTGGGTGGTGTGTTGTCGGTGGTGTGTTTTGAGTAATGTGTTGTGGGTGGTGTGCTGTGGGTGGTGTGTTGTGGGTGGTGTGTTGTGGGTGGTGTGTTGTGGGTGGTGTGTTGTGATTGGTGTGTTGTGGATGGTGTGTTGTGGGTGGTGTGTTGTGAGTAATGTGTTTTGGGTGGTGTGTTTTGGGTGGTGTGTTTTTGGTGGTGTGTTGTGAGTGGTGTGTTGTGGGTGGTGTGTTGTGGGTGGTGTGTTGTGGGTGGTGTGTTTTGGGTGGTGCGTTGTGGGTGGTGTGTTGTGGGTGGTGTGTTGTGGGTGGTGTGTTGTGGGTGGTGTGTTGTGGGTGGTGTGGTGTTTGTATAGATATTGGGAGGTTTGGTTTTGTGTGTACGCATCTAATTGTGCTTGCAGGGATCGATTCACAGCTCCTGGCCCTGCCTCTTCGATGGTGGCTATTAGATCCACACACTCCCTATTCCATGAGCTTCATCATACCTCTTCTTAAAGCTATGTTTGGATCCTGCCTCAAATACATCACTTTCCAGACTGTTCCACTTCATGACAACTCTGACTGAATAGATATTCCCTAACATCGCTGTGACTCATTTGAGTTTTCACCTTCCAGTTGTGACCCCTTGTTGCTGTGTCCCCTTGTTGCTGTGTCCCCTTGTTGCTGTATCCCCTTGTTGCTGTGTCCCCTTGTTCCTGTGTCCCCTTGTTTCTGTGTCCCCTTGTTGCTGTGTCCCCTTGTTGCTGTATCCCCTTGTTGCTGTGTCCCCTTGTTGCTGTATCCCCTTGTTGCTGTGTCCCCTTGTTGCTGTGTCCCCTTGTTGCTGTATCCCCTTGTTGCTGTGTCCCCTTGTTGCTGTGTCCCCTTGTTGCTGTATCCCCTTGTTGCTGTGTCCCCTTGTTGCTGTGTCCCCTTGTTGCTGTATCCCCTTGTTGTTGTGTCCCCTTGTTGCTGTATCCCCTCTCTTGAACATCCTGTCCCTATCACCTTGTCAGTTCCCCTCAGTATTTTATACGTTGTTATCATGTCTTCCCTATCCCTCCTGTCTTCCAGTGTTGTCAGTTGGAGTTGCCTCTCCTCGTAGGACATACCCCTCAGCTCCGGGACTAGTCCTGTTGTAAACCTTAGCACTTTCTCTAATTTTTTGACTCGTTTGACCAGGTGTGGGTTCCATACTGGTGCTGCATACTCTACTATGGGCCTGACATACACGGTGTACAGAGTCGTGAATGATTCATTACTTACATATCGAAATGCTATTCTCAGGTTTGTCAAGTCCATATGTTTGGAGACCACTTCATTACTCCAAGGATGATGGATTGATTGCTCCATATTTAACTACTATACGTGTTGCCTCTGTATTTGACTGAAGAAGTCTACTGTTGATGTCTCTCCCAGAGAGAGCCTGGGTAGTGTCTCACGAAATCGTAATGACACGATTGCAAACCATACCATGGACGGGTATAGAACCCGCGATCAGAGAGTTTCAAAACTACAGACTGTCGCGTTAGCCACTGGGCCAGCTGGCCCAGTGGCTAATGCGACGGTCTGGAGTTTTGAGACTCTCTGATCGCGGGTTCTACCCCCGACCGTGGTATGGTTTGGGTTTTTTTCTGGGTAGTGTCTAAGGCTAGGTCACCCACTGAGAGCACTTTGAATTCTCTAATGGTCCTCAGTGTCTGAAGTCCTGAACCAAGAAGTAATCTCACTTCACGAGACGTTCCAGGATACAGGGGAAACTGGAGATGCAAATTTAGGTTAGGTAAGGCTCGTCAGGAAACAGGAAAAGTGTCTTCTGACGCGGGTCTTAGATGATGACTTCTGGACTGTCTTGCTAAGCAAATGCTATGATTCTTTCAACTCCAGGATTCCATTCATATTGGTATCTGTAAAAGAAATCGAATCAAGGAACGGGTGTGACATGCAAGAAATTTGGGATGAGGGGACGGGAGGTTTAGGGGGCTGGGAAAGGAGGGGGTGGTGTAGAAGCATTGAGAAGTGTGTGTGGGAGGGATGGAGAGAAAGGTAGAGGCATTAAACAAATCACAATCAATCATAAGCAAGGTACAAGTTCACTACCCCAAGGCATTACTTTGGTGCCTTCACTGTTTCTCATGGTATAGCTTAGAAAAACAGTTGAAATCATATTGCTGAGGGACTAATTACCTCGAACTCCTCATCATCTTCCACCGTTCTTCTCTGTATTGGACTAAAGAAGCCACTGGCTGGCAGAACGTTTACACTTGTTGAGTAAGTGTCTCAATGTTTACCATCCTCATAGCAGAGACAGATTTAAAAAAACATGAAGAATTAGACACATATGCAACATCTGGGTACCTTTATTTGTAGACGTTTCGCCCTCCAGTGGCTTTATCAATACAAGGACATAATGAGAAGACTGCAGAATTATATACAAAAGACGAAAAACGAGGTAATCAGTCCCTCAGCCTTGGAGTTGGTGATGAGCACCGTAGTTTAGAAGATTTCACCCGGTTGGTATTGTGAACCATTCACGTTCAGCAAATATTGTGTACCATTCATGTTCAGCAAATATAAGGAAAAAACTCGCCACAGCACATCCTTTGTGGGGATGGAAGATGCAGGTATCAGGAGAGGTGTTTTGGGCAGGGATGCTGCTGGCATCTGCCTCCTCCAACATCCCTCACAACATCTTACCTGAATGACTCCTTGAAAAGATTCACGCAGCTGTCAACTCTCTCTCACGTTGACTGAGACTTAATATTACCAATGTAATCACAGAGAAGCAGTAAACTCTCACGGCTCATAAAACACCCAAGAAATGAGATGACCCTAAAAGGAGGAAAGGAGCTGCAGCTCTATATCAAAACTCCTCTAAAAGCATCAAAGTAGTGTCCTTGAAGAGGCTATTTACAATTATTTTCGTGACTGCTTCCTTTCACTGCTGTTCTGTCTCGGGTTTTCCCTCTAATTAGTTTCATTTAATTTCATTTAATTGAAGTGGATTTTCTGTTTTCCTTAATTTTCAGCACCATTATTTATCAGCTCGTACTTAATTTTAAAAAAATATTCGATTTATTATTTTGGTTTGTTTTCTTTCTCCGTCGTGTGTTCACTATTAGCTGTGCATATGGAATCATTGGCTTGAGCCGGTATAGAACTTGCCTCGCATGGGCCAGTAGGCCTGCTGCAGTGTTCCTTCTTTCATATGTTCTTGTGCAACACTCGGGTACTTCTGTATTAGACTGAGGAAACCACTGGCTGCCACAGTAGAGATTCCCAAGTGTTGGACAAGTCACCAACTTGTCGGTTTTTGGAACCAGTTATCTAAAGACTGGAATGTCGCCGTACACTACCCGCCCCTTGGACCAAGAGGACTGGTCTTCCAGCAACAGAAATGGGGGGAGATGATCCTTTTAATCCCAAACAGATAGACATCAGATCAATCCACTGGAATCCTCCCAATAGATAAAAGCCAGATTGATTCACCATTCCTATTGATGTTAATATCTATCGTGGGTAACTTGGTCGCCAATCCAGTTTTCCTCTCTCTTTCCCATGGCCTCTTGCAACGCCTACATCTTTCCCTTATTCTTCTCGGTTCTTTTATGTCCTCTCATTCATTCCCCGCTTCTTATTATTGTTCGCTAGTTCTCGAGAAGTGCCTTTTTATACTGGTGAAGTGGATAAATTCTCTTCTGCCCCTTTCACTCAGGAATCTTTTCACTTCACTTCTTTTTATCCAAATTTCGCCTTGATTGGGTTTTTGAGATGTTTGCAAATGGGCGTTATATATTTCACTGCTTTGGGAAGAGAGTAAATCGCAGTGTGGATGTACACATTGAGAGGTGTATGTCTGTGTATATACACTAAGAGGTGTATGTCTGTGTATATACACTAAGAGGTGTATGTCTGTGTATATACACTAAGAGGTGTATGTCTGTGTATATACACTAAGACGTGTATGTCTGTGTATATACACTAAGAGGTGTATGTCTGTGTATATACACTAAGAGGTGTATGTCTGTGTATAAACACTGAGAGATGTATTACTGTATATACACTGAGAGGGGTGTATTGATAGTCACTGGTGGGCGAAACACCTACAAAAAAGGTAGTGGTGTCTTGCGCTTGTCCTTATGCACTATTAATGCTGTGATACCACTGTTAGATTAAGGCTAGACTGATAAATTAGACACATGTGCAACTCTTGGGTATCTTTATTGAGGAAACGTTTCGCCACACAGTGGCTTCATCAGTATATACAAAGATTCAAGATTGATGGACTGACCACATAGACTCAAGGTTGAGGGACTGATTACCTCATTCTCCTCCTGTTCTTCAAGATTCTCCTTTGTATGGACTGATGAAGCCACTGTGTGGCGAAACGTTTCCTCAATAAAGATACCCAAGAGTTGCACATGTGTCTAATTTATCAACATGTCGGTTCTCTGAACCATTCATCTACAAAGGCTAGACTACAATTATTTTTCGTGGTTTAGCTTGTAGAATGTCAGGTGGAAAGTAGTGTGTAAACAGTGCCACTCTTGAGCACATCTTAGAATGCTTAAACACACAATCATTTAAAAACACGTCAAATCACACGTCTTCGAAGGACAATCTGGACGATGATGCTTGTGATGTCACTGTGGTCACTGTAGGTCACTGTGCCTGTGAGGTCGAGCAAGGCCTAACTAACCAGTAAATTGTCACACTCCTTGGATTAGGTAGAGTGGGTACATATCTCACAGGCTGGCTTATTTTTCTCTACTGGAGGCTGTTTTAGTTGTGGTTCTGGTGGTTGTGTCATGCAGAGTACGTAACCTTTATTCGGCGCATGTACACAGCCTCATTCACAGGCTATTTCCCCCAACCAGCGAACCAGGTAACTGAGGGTTGATGATGGGGCCCCGTCGTTCAACTAGTAACCAGGTTCCAGCCAATAAGAAGATGGTTTTGGCAATCGCAGAGGTTATGTGGGTACCACTCTCCTGTCTGCCCTTGTCATTCCCATTCTAGAGCTGGTTGAAGCACGGTCTGCTATCTTGTGGCTTCTATTCTGCCTTGCTTACCGTGGAGTGTTCTAGTACCTATCACTGTACATAGTGTATATAGTGTACATATTTCTGTTCTAAATTGGTGAAGGATAATATAAGTCAAAACTTTTCTGCTGTGTTTATTTTGCTCCCTTTACACCCAGGATAACAGGCCATTTGGGAATCCTGGGTTGTAATAGTGGTCCATTGTTAAGGTTCGATCCCACCTTACAGGAAACACCACACATCTTTGTTTACAAGATCAACATTAAAACTGTATACAATACTGCCAGGTTGATAAGCATGTGCAACAGTTACGTATCTTTATTCTCAAACCTTTCGCCTACACGGCAGGCTTTCGAAAATTTTAGGCTACACTTATTTTCTTTTAAAAGAATAAGCTGTGGATAATTATTTGATGGGATAGTAACGTAGGAAATATTGGAACGTCTTCAAGATGCCAGTAAACTAACACTAGATGGTGTACCATGATAGTAACTCACAAAATAATAAGATAATACGACCTAACACAACACACTACGGTAACCACAAGATCATTAAAATACGCTGATCCACCAGGAGGCCTGGTCACAGACCGGGCCGCGGGGGCATTGACCCCCGAAACTCTCTCCAGGTAAACTCCAGGTAAACCTATCAGCGTGGCACCTGTCCCCCAGCACCTCTTGCCTCTCCTCACTAGATAATACCACTGTCACATTCAGATTCTGATTAACACGTAACTCAGACTAAAACAAAGGTCAGCTACACCACAATAGTCTCGTGTGGGAACGCCTGGAGTCAAGCCAGGTCTAACGTAGCGTCGTGGACGAGTGGAACAAACTACAGAGTGGAACAAACTCCAGAGTACACAATCTCCAGAGTACCGTTACTGAAGCTCAAACCTTCTGCAGTTTTAAAAATAGGTTAGATAAATACCTGAACCTGACTAGTTTGCTCTACAGGTTATTAGTACACAACAGGTCAAGAATACTGATTTAAAATATTGATTTAAGGAGACTGTGTGTATATACACTGAGAGATATACGCTTGAGAGTATAAGATTCCAACGTGTCCCGTGGCTCGGGTGGAAACACACTCGCCTCACACACTGAGTGTCCGAGATTCAATCCCCGGCATGGGTAGAAATGATGGGCATGTTTTCTTATACCTGCTGTCCCTGATCACCTAACAGTAAGCAGGTACCTGAGTGATAGTCATCTTACACCTGGTGTCCCTGTTTGTTTAGCAGTAAGTAGGTACCTGGGTGTTAGGTGAATGGTGTGGGTGGCATCCTGGGGAAAAGATTGAAGGATCACAATGGAAATAAGACAGACAGTCCTCGATGACCCACTGACTTTCCTGGGTTACCCTGGGTGACAAACCCTCCCCTGGGTTACCCTGGGTGGCTAACCCTCCCTTGGGTTATCCTGGGTGGCTAACCCTCCCCTGGGTTATCCTGGGTGGCTAACCCTCCCCTGGGTTATCCTGGGGTAGCTAACCTCCCCTGGGTTATCATGGGGTGGCTAACCCTCCCCTGGGTTATCCTGGGATGGCTAACCCTCCCCTGGGTTATCCTGGGTGACAAACCCTCCCCTGGGTTACCCTGGGTGGCTAACCCTCCCCTGGGATATCCTGGGTGGCTAACCCTCCCCTGGGTTACCCTGGGTGACTATCCCTCCCCTGAGTTACCCTGGGTGGCTAATCCTCCCCTGGGTTATAGTGAGTGGCTAACCTTCCCCTGGGTTATCCTGGGTGACTAACCCTCCCCTGGGTTATCCTCTGTGGCTAACCCTCTCCTGGGTTATCCTGGGGAGGCTAACCCTCCCCTGGGTTATCCTGGGGTGGCTAACCCTTCCCTGGGTTATCCTGGGGTAGCTAACCCTCTCCTGGGTTATCCTGGGGTGGCTAACCCTCCCCTGGGTTATCCTGGGGTGGCTAACCCTCCCCTGGGTTATCCTGGGTGGCTAACCCTCCCCTGGGTTATCCTGGGTGGCTAACCCTCCCCTGGGTTGTCCTGGGGTTGCTAACCCTCCCCTGTATTATCCTGGGGTGGCTAACCCTCCCTTGGGTTATCCTGGGGTGGCTAACCCTCCCCTGGGTTTTCCTGGGGTGGCTAACCCTCCCCTGTATTATCCTGGGGTGGCTAACCCTCCACTGGGTTATCCTGGGAGGCTAACCCTCCCCTGGGTTATCCTGGGAGGCTAACCCTCCCCTGGGTTATCCTGGGGGCTAACCCTCCCCTGGGTTATCCTGGGTAGCTGATCCTCCCCATGGATTATCCTAGGTGGCTAACCCTCCCCTGGGTCATAGTGGGTGGCTAACCTTCCCCTAAGTTATCCTGGGTGACTAACCCTCCCCTGGGTTATCCTGGGTGGCTAACCCTCCCTTGGGTTATCCTGAGTGGCTAACCCTCCCCTGGGTTATCCTGGGTGGCTAACCCTACCCTGGGTTTTCCTGGGGTAGCTAACATCCCCTGGGTTATCATGGGGTGGCTAACCCTCCCCTGGGTTATCCAGGGGTGGCTAACCTTCCCCTGGGTTATCTTGGGGTGGCTAACCTTCCCCTGGGTTATCCTGGGGTGGCTAACCCTCCCCTGGGTTATCCTGGGGTGGCTAACCCTCCCCTGGGTTACCCTGGGTGACTAACCCTACCCTGGGTTACCCTGGGTGGCTAACCCTACCCTGGGTTACCCTGGGTGGCTACCCCTCCCCTGGGTTATCAACCCTCCCCTGGGTTACCCTGGGTGGCTAATCCTCCCCTGGGTCATAGTGGGTGGCTAACCTTCCCCTAAGTTATCCTGGGTGACTAACCCTCCCCTGGGTTATCCTGGGTGGCTAACCCTCCCCTGGGTTATCCTGGGGAGGCTAACCCTCCCCTGGGTTATCCTGGGGAGGCTAACCCTCCCCTGGGTTATCCTGGGGTAGCTAACCCTCCCCTGGGTTCTCCTGGGGTGGCTAACCCCCCATGGGTTATTCTGGGGTGGCTAACCCTCCCCTGGGTTATCCTGGGGTGGCTAACCCTCCCCTGGATTATCCTTGGGTGGCTAACCCTCCCCTGGGTTATCCTGGGTAGCTAACCCTCCCTTGGGTTATCCTGGGAGGCTAACCCTCCCTTGGGTTATCCTGGGAGGCTAACCCTCCCCTGGGTTATCCTGGGGGCTAACCCTCCCCTGGGTTATCCTGGGTGGTTGATCCTCCCCATGGATTATCCTAGGTGGCTAACCCTCCCCTGGGTTATCCTGGGTGGCTAACCCTCCCCTGGGTTGTCATGGGTAGCTAACCCTCCCGTGGGTTATCCTGGGTGGCTAACTCTCCCCTGGGTTATCCTGGGTGGCTAACCCTCCCCTGGGTTATTATGGGGGCTAACCCTCTCCTGGGTTATCCTGGGTGGCTGATCCTCTCCCTGGATTATCCTGGGTAGCTGACCCTCCCCTGGGTTATCCTGGGTGGTTAACCCTCCCCTGGGTTATCCTGTGTGACTAATCCTCCCCTGGGTTATCCTATGTGACTAACCCTCCCTTGCATTATCCTGGGTGTCTAACCCTACCCTGGGTTTTCCTAGGTGCCTAACCTTCCCCTGGGTTACCCTGGGTGGCTAACCCTCCCTTAGGTTTTCCTGGGTGGATAACCCTCCCCTGGATTATCGTGGGTGACTAACCCTCACCTGGGTTATCCTCGGGTGGCTAATCCTCCCCTGGGTTATCCTGGGGGCTAATCCTCCTCTGGGTTATACTGGGTTGCTGATCCTCCCCCTGGATTATCCTAGATGGCTAACACTCCCTTGGGTTATCCTGGGTGGCTAACCCTCCCCTTGGTTATCCTGGGAGGCTAACCCTCCACTCGGTTATCCTGGATGGCTAACGCTCCCCTGGGATATCCTGGGGTAGCTAACCTCCCCTGGGTTATCATGGGGTGGCTAACCCTCCCCTGGGTTATCCCGGGGTGGCTAACCTTCCCCTGGGTTATCTTGGGGTGGCTAACCTTCCCCTGGGTTATCCTGGGGTGGCTAACCCTCCCCTGGGTTACCCTGGGTGACTAACCCTACCCTGGGTTACCCTGGGTGGCTAACCCTCCCCTGGGTTATCCTGGGTGGCTAGCCCTCCCCTGGGTTATACTGGGTGGCTAGCCCTCCCCTGGGTTATCCTGAATGACTAACCCTCCCCTGGGTTACCCTGGGTGGCTAATCCTCCCCTGGGTCATAGTGGGTGGCTAACCTTCCCCTAAGTTATCCTGGGTGACTAACCCTCCCCTGGGTTATCCTGGGTGGCTAATCCTCCCTTGGGTTATCCTGAGTGGCTAACCCTCCCCTGGGTTATCCTGGGTGGCTAACCCTCCCCTGGGTTATCCTGGGGTAGCTAACATCCCCTGGGTTATCATGGGGTGGCTAACTCTCCTTTGGGTTATCCCGGGGTGGCTAACCTTCCCCTGGGTTATCTTGGGGTGGCTAACCTTCCCCTGGGTTATCCTGGGGTGGCTAACCCTCTCCTGGGTTATCCTGGGGTGGCTAACCCTCTCCTGGGTTACCCTGGGTGACTAACCCTACCCTGGGTTACCCTGGGTGGCTAACCCTCCCCTGGGTTATCCTGGGTGGCTAGCCCTCCCCTGGGTTATCCTGGGTGACTAACCCTCCCCTGGGTTACCCTGGGTGGCTAATCCTCCCCTGGGTCATAGTGGGTGGCCAACCTTCCCCTAAGTTATCCTGGGTGACTAACCCTCCCCTGGGTTATCCTGGGTGGCTAACCCTCCCCTGGGTTATCCTGGGGAGGCTAACCCTCCCCTGGGTTCTCCTGGGGTAGCTAACCCTCCCCTGGGTTCTCCTGGGGTGGCTAACCCCCCCATGGGTTATTCTGGGGTGGCTAACCCTCCCCTGGGTTATCCTGGGGTGGCTAACCCTCCCCTGGATTATCCTTGGGTGGCTAACCCTCCCCTGGGTTATCCTGGGTAGCTAACCCTCCCTTGGGTTATCCTGGGAGGCTAACCCTCCCTTGGGTTATCCTGGGAGGCTAACCCTCCCCTGGGTTATCCTGGGGGCTAACCCTCCCCTGGGTTATCCTGGGTGGTTGATCCTCCCCATGGATTATCCTAGGTGGCTAACCCTCCCCTGGGTTATCCTGGGTGGCTAACCCTCCCCTGGGTTGTCCTGGGTAGCTAACCCTCCCGTGGGTTATCCTGGGTGGCTAACTCTCCCCTGGGTTATCCTGGGTGGCTAACCCTCCCCTGGGTTATTATGGGAGCTAACCCTCCCCTGGGTTATCCTGGGTGGCTGATCCTCTCCCTGGATTATCCTGGGTAGCTGACCCTCCCCTGGGTTATCCTGGGTGGTTAACCCTCCCCTGGGTTATCCTGGGTGGCTAACCTTCCCTTGGGTTACCTTGGGTGGCTAACCCTCCCCTGGGTTATCCTGGGTGGCTAACCCTCCCCTGGGTTACCCTGGGTGACTAACCCTCCCCTGGGTTACCCTGGGTGGCTAACCCTCCCCTGGGTTATCCTGGGTGGCTAACCCTCCCCTTGGTTATCCTGGGTGGCTAACCCTCCCCTGGGTTATCCTCGGGTGGCTAATCCTCCCCTGGGTTATCCTGGGGGCTAATCCTCCTCTGGGTTATACTGGGTTGCTGATCCTCCCCCTGGATTATCCTAGATGGCTAACACTCCCTTGGGTTATCCTGGGTGGCTAACCCTCCCCTTGGTTATCCTGGGAGGCTAACCCTCCACTCGGTTATCCTGGATGGCTAACGCTCCCCTGGGATATCCTGGGTGGCTAACCCTCCCCTGGGTTATTCTGGGGTAGCTAGCCCTCCCCTGGGTTATCCTGGGGTAGCTAACCCTCTCCTGGGTAATCCTGGGAGATTAACCATCCCTCTGGGTTATCCTGGGTGACAAAACCTCCATTGGGTTACCCTGGTTGGCTAACCCTCCCATGGGATATCCTTGGTGGATAACTCTCCCCTGGATTATCCTAGGGTGGCTAACCCTCCGCTAGGTTATCATGCATGGCTAACCACCCCCTGGGTTATCCTGGGTGGCTAACCCTCCCCTGGGCTATCCTGGATGGGTAACCCTCCCCTGGGTTATACTGGATGGCTAACCCTCCCCTGGGTTATCCTGGGTGGCTAACTCTCCCCTGGATTACCCTGGGGTGGCTAACCCTCCCCTGGGTTATTCTGGGTGGCTAACCCTCCCCTGGGTTATCCTGGGTGGCTAACCGTCCCCTGGGTTATCCTGGATGGCTGATCCTCCCCCTGGATTATCCTGGGTGACTAACCCTCCCCAGGGTTATCCTGGGTGGCTAACTCTCCCCTGGATTTTCCTGGGATGGCTAACCCTCCCCTGGGTTATCCTAGTTGGCTAATTCTCCCCTGGATTATCCTGGGGTGGCTAACGCTCCCCTGGGTTATCCTGGTGGCAAACCCTCCCCTGGTTTATCCTGATTTGCTAACCCTCCCCTGGTTTATCCTGGATGGCTGATCCTCCCCCTTGATTATCCTGGGTGACTAACCCTCCCCTGGGTTATCCTGGGTGGCTAACTCTCTACTGGATTATCCTGGGGTGGTTAACCCTCCCCTAGGTTAACCTGGGTGGCTAACCCTCCCCTGGGTTTTCCTGGATGGCTGATCCTCCCCCTGGGTTATCCTTGAAGGCTAACCCTCCCCTGGGTTATCCTGGGTGGTTGATCCTCCCCCTGGATTATCCTGGGTGGCTAACACTCCCCTCGGTTATCCTGGGTGGCTAACCCTCCACTGGGTTATCCTGGGTGGCTAATTCTCCCCTGGATTATCCTGGGGTGGCTAACGCTCTCCTGGGTTATCCTGGGTGGCTAACTCTCCCCTGGATTTTCCTGGGATGGCTAACCCTCCCCTGGGTTATCCTGTGTGGCTAACCCTCCCCTGGATTATCGTGGGGTGGCTAACCCTCCCCTGGATTATCGTGGGGTGGCTAACCCTCCCCTGGGTTATCCTGGGTGGCTGATCCTCCCCCTGGATTATCCTGGGTGGCTAACACTCCCCTTGGTTATCCTGGGTGGCTAACCCTCTCCTGGGTTATCCTTGGTGGCTAACCCTTCCCTGGGTTATCCTGGGAGGCTAACCCTCCCCTGGGTTATTCTGGGGTAGCTAGCCCTCCCCTGGGTTATCCTGGGGTAGCTAACCCTCCCCTCGGTTATCCTGGGAGGCTAGCCCTCCCCCTGGGTTATCCTGGGAGGCTAACCCTCCACTGGGTTGTCCTGGGTGGCTAACCCTCCCCTGGGTTATCCTGGGGTAGCTAACCCTCCCCTGGGTTATCCTGGATGGCTAACCCTCCCCTGGGTTATCCTGAATGGCTAACCCTCCCCCAGACTCAAAATCCGAGCAAATCTTACCTGACCATTACTCACACTTGCCTGGAATCAGTACACCAGGTATGGAACCTCCATCTATCCAAGCCTGTCTGTCCCAACAGCGGGTAGTTCATGCAAATTACTGACAGCTACTAAGCTGTCAGGCTGTAGCCAAGACTTTTAAGTGCCGTATTAGTAGTTAGCTAAGATGTCTTGTAAACAAGAAGTTTGGATCGCTAGTGTTTACAAGAGCTAGAATATGTCTGAGTGTTGGTAGTGGGTCGGTAGTCGCTCCCTGATGTAGCCTTACCTTATACCTTCCTTCCTGATTACACCTTCTAACCTAACAATTACACTGACTCGTAACTCACTCCCCTTATGAATATTCACCAGGGTACTCAGCACTACCAACACTGGCAATATAAACACTCACCATTCCAGCACATAATCACACTGGAATACCCACGAACCACCACTTGATTACCTCACACAAATCGTGTAAGCTTCGAATTATTTTTGCTAACGTGCGCAGTCACCAACTTAGGCTACAATGCTACTGCAACTTAGCAAAGGAAGGGAAGGCTGCATGCCCAGGGACTTTGGCAACAGTACCCAAGCCAAAGCGAAGGGCAGCCGATCCTGTCTCATAATACCTAATGCTGTTGCTCGCTAAACTGGTCCGAACCACACCCTCCTTGCCTCTGCCATTCCACTATATATATATATATATATATATATATATATATATATATATATATATATATATATATATATATATATATATATATATATATATATATATATATATATATATATATATATATATATATATATATATATATATATATATATATATATATATATATATATATATATATATATATATATATATATATATATATATATATATATATATAATCTGAGACACTTGGATACACGTATATTACTGGGTCCAGTATGCGTCTCAGCACGCACTACGTTCTCGCCTCTTATGAGTAACAACATCTCTGCCCACAATCCGTCTATGTCTCCAGCCTCTGAAGCCTGCACGAGCCGTTCTAACCACCACCAATACACCACCAGCAACACACCACCACCACCACCACCACCACCACACCACCACCAACACTGCGTCTACACACACTTCCTTACCTCACCTGCCAACCAATGGTCTTGTTTTGGGTTCCTGAGCTGTGACCGGGAGAGTAGGTTTGGGTGGGTGTGAGGTGGACCTGACTAGCTTGTGCTAGTAGGTGTGATGCCGTGCTCCTTTTAAGTGGATGTGACCTGGGTCTGACTAGGTTGGGTCAGTGGCATAAGCTAGTAGGAGACTTGGACCTGCCTCGCATGGGCCAGTAGACCTGCTGCAGTGTTCCTTCTTTCTTATACTCATATTTACGAACAGGTACACATATGCAAATTACCTAGGATAGCCAAAATTACCTATCCACCTGCTCTCCCATCCATACCCCAGATACACTGCTTCCAACCCCCTCCAACCTACTACCCATCTCCCATCCCTTCCCTACCCATCCTGTCTAACCTACTACCTATTCTTCAGGTCATTATGGACCGTCAACATGACCAGCCCATCCCCCAGCCAGTCTCACGAAGTTCATTACCCCTACTACCCCTGCCTACCCATGGTACCCCTGCCTACCCATGGTACCCCT